>NC_056725.1:464085516-464123016 GCF_019279795.1 Protopterus annectens
CCTGTCTTACCTATTTTCTCTACTTCCAATTGCAGTCATCCGTATTGACAGAATCTCATTTCTCCATTCCCATGTTGGCTTAGTTCTTAGTATACCTTCTGCTGGTATATGAATATAATATTCTGAATGACTGTTGTTATTCTCCTTAAGGATCTATATCCAAAATGCCATTCTTTCCTTATTTTTTTGAATTACCCCCTGCTTCATTATCATCATCCTTTTCCACTTTGAATTATATATTTCTGTTTGTGTTATGTATAAGAGCCTTAACTGTCTAGTTCTAAAATATCCCTTCAAATAAAACTCTTTGTCCTATTTTAAGGATCAGCTTATCCCATTTGACCCCTGCCCTCTTCCCTTCCCAAATAAAATCCTTCAATTGTTTGTTAATTACTATCCACAACTTCTCCTCTGGCTGATAAAAATATGCATGACATGTGTATATAACTAAAGGGACTAAAAACATTTTACTACTTGTATCTTGCTATCCATAACTATAGGCAAGACCTTCCAGTTTCTGTTTTTGCATTATCTTCTGTTTAGTCTCTTCCCAATTATCCTTAGCTGCCATAACAGAATCCTTTATAATCCATACTCCTAAATACTTAATTTTATCAAGTCTCCATAAATATAGGTATTGCTGAACCAATTAATGTATGGTTACATGGTTTATAGCTATAGTTGTTATATATTCATTACTTTTATATCCTAAAAGAACCCAAAACTCTCTCAGAATGTTGCACAACACTGAGTTGTCCTCTTCTGGTTCCATCAGGTACAAAATAATACCATCTGCAAATAAAGCCAATTTTTCTTTAACACCATACCAATTATATCTTTGAATTTCTGAGTCCCTTATTTTCTTTTCCAATAGTCCTAAATATAATGCAAATAACAAAGAGGAAAGAGGACATCCCTGCCTGGTTTCTCTGCTCAGATACAACTTATCAGAGAGGAGCCCTCCCATTTTTGCCTCTAATACTTCATTTATCCTTATAGTTAAACTTATTATTTTGTCAGGAAATGTAAATGCTTCCACTGCCCCACTAATAAAATTCCAGCTTACTCTGTTGAATGCTTTCTCTGCATCAAGACCCACCAATAATAGTGGTATTTTCTTACATTCTGCTTCCCTCTGGATCATCATTGTTCTATTAATGTTGTCAAATGTTTGCCTCACCTCCACAAAACCACATTGGTCCATTTCTATCAATTTTGCCATCATCTCTGTCATCTTTCTACCCATTATACCTATAAAGAGTTTATAATCATGGTTTAAAATTGAAATAGGCCTAAATGAAGTTGTATCAGATGGGTCTTTACCATTGTTAGGAATTACAGCCTTCACAGCTTTTTTCCAGGATGTTGGTGCCTCCCCACCTTTTAAAATATTGTTAAAATCGTCCAGATCTTTATCGCTTTCTTTCCTCCTAAATTCCAAACTTCCACAGGAATACCATCTGCTCCTGAAGACTTTCCTGAAGACTGATTAAACATCACAATTTTTCTCTCATCTCCTCCTATCTTAACTGTTAGTTGTTGGGCCACATCTGCCTCTGACCTTGGCATATTTAAGTATTCCATAATTATTTCTATTCCAGCTTTTTCTTGATTTTCCCACTTCTATGCTTTATATAAATTTTCATAACATTTCCAAAATATCTCTAATACCTCTACAGGATCTCTAATTATTTTTCTTGTTATAGTCTCCTTAAGCTTGGTAATAAACCTTTCTACTTTCTGTTGCCTAAGTTGTCATGCCAAAGGTTTTGTGATCTGGAGTTATTATCAAAAAACAGTTGCTTAACAGCAATCTTTCTAAATTCTTCCATATTGTCCAGGCATTGCCTTATTTGCTCTTTAGCACTCTGCAGTTGAATTTCTTCTTGTTTGAGATTTCCCTTATTTTGTAATATGTTAACCTTTGTCATTCCTGTCTAAATAATTCTTATTACTGCTTAACCAGATATTTTTCTTTTATTTCTACCCTATTTTTAAACTCCAGTTTCATTTTATCCCACTTGTAGATTACTTTTTGTCTTCCTTAATAACTTCTGGATTTTTCCACTACCCATTCCTCAAATTCTTCTCTTTTTAATAGGTAGATGGTGAAGTGCCAGTGTCTCATCTTTACTTTATTTACCCTGCAATTTTATCTTAGTGATTATCAGTGCATGATCTGAAATAGTCATTGGATGTGTGTTAAAGTTATTAATTAAATGCATATGTTCATGTGAAATATAATTCTGTCTAGTCTAGCCCATTTATTGTACTTTAATGAATAATATGTAAATTCTCCCCAAGTTCCTTCTGCTGAATTCATGTCATTCAAATCAAACATTTTCATAAATTTCTTCAGAAATCTACCTTTCTTTATATTTTCCTTCAAGACCCCCTAGATGCATCCTCATTGTTGCAAGTCAAATTCCAGTCCCCATGTACAAGTAATATTTCCTGCTGAAAGCTGATTATTTTTCCAAATGTTTTTTTAAGCTCCATAATAGCAATTTAAGGTGGAATATAAATACATCCTCATGCCTTTCTAGTAGCCCCTTACTACCAAAAATATTGTCATTATTATCTTGTTTTCCCTCTTCTATCACTACTAGAGCTTCCCTAGCAATTAATATAAGTATTCCTCTTTTTTCTTTTTCCCTGATATTTTGCAGACTATCCATACTGAAATCCTTTTTTATCAGGTTTACATAATAAGTTCTTTCCAAATGTCTCTCCTGCATCATTGCTATTTACATCCTATGTTTCTTAATATAATTAAGTATTCTTTCCTTTTTGTCTATACCTGTGAGACCATTCACATTCCAAGATAATACAGAAAGTTTTGCCATGATGGTAATTATTCCCACCTATTATACATGGCATTGTTTTAAATGTCTATTTCCAACTTTTGGTATACATGTACCAATTAATGTTTGGCAGGTTAATCCTTTATACAGTTTTTTCTTATCATCAACATTGGAACCTGTGCCAGATTTTACAAGACTTTTTGTTTTAATATAAACCCTCAAACAAAAAACTAAACACCCCCCAGAACACTCACATAACCTGTTAACATAATACAAATACACATGGCTATGTACATTTTCAAATAATGAAGTTTATCCCCTCCTAATAGGAATATTTGTACCAAATAAACAGCTGCTAACATAAGTTCTAATGAACATGAAATTGAGGTTATCCATGCTAAGACATGTTATTTCATGTGCTTTTATGGACACCGATTGGTAAATGTTCTTTTTTATCTTTATCCCCCTTCCCTGATGTGAAAACCACTTGCATGCTTTCAGAAATCATTAACTTTTAGCCTTGAAGAAGCCATCATTACATTTGGTGTTCTCATATATATTTGTTTTCACATATAATTTGTTATTAGATTAAACAGAGTCTTAATCCAGACATTTACCCATGCAAAAGTAAAAGAAAACATATCAGCTCTACATATATTATGATATCTGTACTTTTATACCCAATCCCCCACTGTAACAACCCAAGATTACAGTCTAGTGCTGTAAAAATACTTTTGTCTAGCATTTCTCCTCTTTTTGCACTACAATTTTTACATTTCATACTACCAAAAATAAGAAAGACGGAGAAGAGGAAGAAGAGAAAAAAGGTGCATGCTTACTGGAAAAACTTTATCACATACAAGAACTAAAAATACTTTATATTGTGAAAAGTTTCACAGAAATACTGGTAAGAACAGAAATTGTTTTACTTGCAGTTACCTTTTATCTTCTTCTTCCCCTCCCCTCAAAGTCCTTCCAAACATTAATGACATGAAGTGAGGAAAATGCTTTTCCATTCTCCACAAGTTTAACAAAGTCAGTGAAAGCCCACTCTTCCCACTTATTCTTATACAGCCGTATTTCACAAATGTGATTGATGCTTTGTAGTCTCAGATTTATTCCCTATTTTCCATGTTGCTGATCTTCCTTTTCATATCGATCTCCTAACTCCAGATTCCAGTTCAATGCCAAAGTACTCCTGATTCTTCTGGTCAGCTCCTATGCTTTTCTGCATCTCTCAAACATTTTCCTTTGGAACAGTGGAAAAGGTTTCACTGGCAAAGTCTTTCCATGGGCTTTGTTATAAGAAGAATGAGAAGTAGAGTCCCCTTCTGCTTGATAACTCACTTTTTGTTGGACAGACTTTTGCATTTCCTCTTAACCTGTTCTGCATCAAAAATGGCTTTGAACTTCCAGGGAAAAATATTCTAAAGACAGATGGATACAGCAGCTTGACTGTCACACCTGCCTCTTGACATTAACTGATTACTGGAATAAATGTGTTTTTCTTCTGCTTGGTGTACAGTGAATAATCATTTTCCACAGTCTACTGTCTCCAACTTTTAATAATTTGCCCTTTTGCCAGTTTTGTCAGGATCAACTCTTTCTGCTGGTAAGCTTGCATCTTTACTAATAAAGGTATTGACTGCTTTCTCATAGCCAGATTTGGAGCATACATGCAGTGTGCCCTTTCAATTAACAGTTCCTGCTGTGGAATACCAGTCCAGTTGTTTATCTGTGTCTTCATAAAATGAATACAGTCTGCTCCTTCTAGCTTTCCTGGTACAGCAGAAAATCTCAGTTTTTCTCTGTATTCTCTGTCCTCTAATTCTATCACTTTTGAAACATCTCTTCTTGAGTAATCTCATATTCAAATAGCTTTTTCTTTATTCTGACCTTTGATTTTTGCAGCTTTATCAGCTCATCTGAATATCTGTGTAAAGCTTCTTCCATTTTTCCCCCGTTTTTTGTTATTTGAGTTGATATACTCATTCAATGTTTAGTTTATTTTAATCAGCTCTGAGCACATTTAGCTTATATTTTCTTCTAGATTACTTTGAAGTTATGTCTTACACCAAAGCTAGACTTCAACTAGATTTTGCTTAACAGCTGCAGGATTCTTCCCTGTTACTGTTTTCTCTTCACCTTTTCTAGTTGATTTTCTTTCAGGTTGTCTTTGCTGGCATCCAGGTAGTGAACTTAATAGCCAGTAACTGACTTTTATTCAGCTGACAATCTCACTAGCTGTCATTTCTAAGTTTCTGTTTTCATACTACAAGAGGTAAGTTTAAGCTATTGATCAGTGTGCAGCCATCTTTCTATTCTATACTCTTGATTCTGAATTGATAATAAATATATTGTATGATGTAATACATTATACTGCAGGAAACCCTGTGCTAAGCTCAGGAAGAAGTACTGGTACTAGGGTAGAGTTGTGGTCAAGTTTTGTTTTTGTATTTGTACTACATAAAGGTAGTTCCTCTTCCTCCTCAGTCAACAAGAAATTTGTGGAATGCATACAATTTTCACAACTTTTGGTATGAAGAATACAATGAATATTCTTTAAGTTGTGCTAGCTTTATATTAATGAAATAAATGGTATAACTTCACTAACAGAGAAACTGACAGAAGCATGTTGGTGTTATGAGTGCCTTATAAGGAAAGTGAAGCTGAGGAACACTCTGACTCTGCTAAATAACCAACAACTTAACTGGTCACATGAGTGGTAGTTTAGTGTGCTGTATTACGAAACCTCTGTGGAAGTATGGAGGGGGTGGAGGACTATAGAGCAACAAGTGCACATTGAACATTACATTTTTCATCATGCCTTTCCTGCTTTTCATAGGTCATATTAGCCCTCTAGAAGAAATGTGTGACGTGGCTCATAAATATGGTGCAATCACCTTTGTGGATGAGGTACATGCTGTTGGACTGTATGGAGCCCATGGTGCTGGTGTTGGAGAGAGGGATGGAGTGATGCACAAAATGGATATCATTTCTGGAACTCTCGGTAGGTCAATGCTGCTGCTTTGCTTATGACTAGATTTTTATATTAGAACAGCATTTCATCTGGTTTTATTATCTAGAAGACCGAGCAAAACAACTGAAACAACTGAATGTCCTAGATGGATCTTTCATGTACATTTGTAAGTCCAACAACCTGCATTTCTTTGTAGAAAGACCCTAAACAAATACTATTTAATACTTCCATGAGTACTCTGATACCATGTTCTTTTCTTTATGGATGTTAAGTGGCATATTATTGGTGTTTATCATTTCTATTTTTACTCCAGTCAGTGCCAGTCTAAAGGAACAGAGGAATCTGTAATATCAGTGACTCAAATTTAATTAGTGACCTAACTATTAAATTCTGGCCAGGGTGATGAGAAGGCCTGGGTCTGATACCTAGCACTCCCTTCTCCAAGTCATGGTTTATATATGGTCTGGCAGTCCTTCTCAGTAGGGACAGGTAATCCACAAGCAGCAACTAACAGCAGTGGGGTGGGGAACATCATTAGATGTCCTCAGAGGAGGAAGTAGGTTTAGAGACATGGGCTTCTTACCCATTGTAAGTGGCTTTGAATATTAAAAGTGTGATCCCAGTAACAAGCAGTGAATTCTCAAACTTTGTGGGTCTATATTACCTGATCGAAAACCCGTTTCAGAGCACACCACAACACCGACATGTATAGTGCGAACTATGGTAACGGTGAACATTCAAAACCGCGAAACACAAAATGTCAAAGTGTTGTGGTTGGCCCATCTGCAGTATAGCTCCATAAGTGTGCGATAGTTACAGACCTTAGGGGTTAGGGTGTGGATTAAGGCAAGTGCATAGATAGGTAATGTATGTAAGGTTTAGTGTAGGGTTAGAAGTAGGGTTTTGTTAACTGTATGTGTGTGGATTATTTGTTTTGTTTAGTTATATGTCTGTAGGGTAAGTGTGTGCTAGTTACGGACCTTAGGGCTAGGGTGCAGGTTAAGGTAAGTGCATAGATAGTAATGTATGTAAAGGTTAGTGTAGGGTTTGGTTAGTGTATGTACGTGTTTTATTTATTATGTTTGGGTATGTAGTATGTAGCGTGCGGTGGTGTTGGCCGACTATGATGGTTCGAGATTTGAAAATTCGCAGTTTAGGGGGTTCAGCGTATTTGCGGTTCATGCTATACGTGTTGATGTTGTGGTGTTCGATGATATGGGTTTTCAATGTCGTAATATAGACCCAAACTTTGTTATATCTTTAAAGCATTTATGTAGGGTGCTTTACATCCTGCAGTCCACTGATGTGGAGGGCTGTGTATCACACACCCCTGATACTAAATCCAGTATTACTATACCCCAGAGTAGGTGACTAATGCAAGATATTAAAATTTCACAACTAGCATATATTCCCAAAAAAGTATCACTTAAATTCTTGTTGATCTGAGGATCATGGTTATGATTCCCAGACTTTTAAAGGGCACCCACAGAGTGTCATAAGTAGCTTGGGGACTGATGCTTAGAGAGGGTTATGGAAACATAAGTGACCAAGGAAATACATGGAAAGATCAGATGATGTATGCTACAAACCATGTGCAAATAAATCTAAACGGGATTGGGATGCTCAATGCTTGGGTTGGAAAAATAAATTAAAATAAAAGTCATTTAACAATAAACTTTGGAAGGAGGTCAGTTGTAACAGTCAGAGAAATAAATTAAAATAAAAGTTCCTTTAAAAAAGGATAGGGAAAAGGGTATAGCCGGTACATCAGTTCTAATGGAACAGAAAGGAAAACAAGGGGTACAGAGGAGCCATTTGAGCATGTCAGACAAAATGAAACAAGAGAGGAAATGGTAAGTGGGAGGCAATGCTTTGTAGTATTATAAACCTAGATAAAATTAATTAGTTGTGTGCTTCACTTAAACAGGGAGGTGTAGACACTGTAGGTATAGCAAAACCCTACATAACTCTGGATAATAACTGGGATGTAATAATACCAGAATGTACCACAAGGACAGGGAAAGTAAAAGTGATAGCAGAGTGCAAGTGTACATGTGGGATGGGTTAAAAGGCATTGTATAAAACATTAATGAAGACAACAATGAAATAAAAGCAGAAGCTGACATGCTGGCCTTGCGGTTTTAGGGGGAAGGGGAATGACCATGGTTGGTAACTATGACAAACATACTATGAAATGCAAGAACAAGTGATGGTAACAGAAACAAAAAGTAACTTAGTTTGATGGAAAGAGAAACCTACTCACTGAGAATCCCAATCTTCCTGCATTGAACTGGAAAGTACCTGCTTATGAATTTAATAAGGAAACAACAGCATATTAGAAGCTTGGCTCAGACTGAGACTCGCCACCAAAAAGAAAAATGTCATTGAAATAGACCTAACTGTCACACAGGGGGAGACATCACTTGAGGTGACAGAGTCCATTTTTCTCAACTGTTGTTTTGCAAAGAAGGGAATTGGACAGAAGAAAAGCATAAATTACATCTGTGAAGATTGGGGAAGAAGGGGTGAAGGCTGCCAGCCTAGTCAAATAGAATTTGATACATAATTCTATCATTGTAAATATAAATGTAAAATACAGGCTTGTTTCTTAAATGAAAAAAAAACACTGTAAAATATGAACTTCAAGATTGTATCCACATTGCCATCTGCTGTAAGGAAAACTAAGCCAAGCATTTCACATCTGTTCTTTTGAAGTTAAAAGTATGTCTTGTATACTCTTTGATCTAGAGATAGTGGTGCCAAAGAGGCTAGCTGAACACATTCTTTCTATTGTTTTAACTTAAGGAATAATTACTAGAGTGTACATGTGAAATGCCTTTTATTGTTGTAGTTTCCTGAGCAGGTGTTAGATTGTTAAATAATGTAGTCTGTTGGCCTGGAAACTCCAGACTAAGTGTCAAAATGATATAACGTGTATACTGGGAAAACCTAAGTGTCAAAATGATGTAATCTGGGAGAGCCCAGCAGAAATGTTTGTGAGTGATCTTAAAAACTATTGCTGAGAGAGACTGGAAGCACTGCCTTGCTTTATGAAAGTAAGTTACTTTAGAAGTATGTTTTCTTGTAGAAATAGCTAGGACTGTAAAGATTAGACTTAAGTGTTTTTCGGTTATGTCAGAACTGTACTACAGAATTATTTTAAGTTTCTGTGTGATCTCTGAACTCTTGGATAGCATTGTGGTGTAGTAGTATTGTCTTGTGTTTTTAATTATTTATTATTAAATATTTTAAAAACTGTTTACCTGTGGCTGGTTTGTGTAGAGTTAAGTTAAGCTCTAGAGTACATTGCATATTTATAGAGTTTATTGTACAAAGCCACTGTAAGCCTTAGACTGATTAGTCACACTTACCAATTGGATAATAATATTGCACAATAATAATTGGACACCCTTTTAAGGGCCTTTGGGTAGCTGATAATTATTAGCTGGTGGTGGCAGTAATTACTATCGTATAGTCTGGTTAAAGGGGCACAGCTGGAGAATCTGTGTCAGCCTTTCCCAGGAGTGTCTGTGAAGTATAAATACTTATCTCAAAGTGTGTGTGGTGTGTCAGATACCTGGGCAGGGACACAAAGCACTGGTGGAACAGAGAGGGTACTGGAGGTTAGCTTGCCAGCTAGGCTGAGATCTGGACCCTATAGCTGTGCCAGTGGGGAGTCTTATTGAGGAACTGGGGAGCAAGGGAGCAACCAGCCCCAGACTGACTGTGATCTCTGTGTGCACTTAAAGGAAATTGTACTTTACTGTGTGTATTTGTTATCCTTTCTTCTTATATGAGATGCCCTCCCTGGTGTTAGTGTTAAGGACTGAGGCTCCTTGATTGCTGAGCCAGGGCACGGCCATCACATTGTGGTGGCAGTGGTTGGGATAAGATATCCTTACTTGTGGTTTGCAGTGGTGGGATCCACTTCACATACTAACTGTCTTGTAGTGGTGTGGGTAGAGTGAATCCTGTAGCTTGTGTACACTGATCTCTGAAGGTGTTTTGTACTCTAAAACAACCATGCAGTGAATACTCAGAGTTTGGATCACAATTGTTTTATTTCTTTTGTTAGCTTAAATTTGCCCTAGGTGTGAATGTGTGCATGTATGTGCCTTCTGTGGAAGGTTGGGTGCCAGGCTGGCAACTTGACACTGTAAAATTCCACTGGCAATCATGAGTGGACAGATGATCTGCTGTGGTGGTGACCCCTAACTGGGAAAAGCAGAAAGAAGAAGAAGAAAAAGAAGCTTAGTTAGCCAGAGTGAGCAGGCAGCATGTCAGTACAGGAGTATGAAAAGCTGACAAGGAGCCAGCTGGTGGAGATGTGCCAGGCTAGGGGACTGGTGCAGGGAAACCTGACTAAGGCAGACCTGATTGCAGCCTTGGTTACAACTGCATCAGAAAACAGCATCCAGGAGGACAATCAGACTGGCAGTGGAGTTACAATATCCTCGGAGAATGGACAGCTCAACCTTTCTGCAAAGGACAGTCAAGACTGGCAGTGGAGATACAATTTCCTCGGAGAATGGACAGCTCAACCTTTCTGCAGTGGACTTAAAAATCCAGATGAAGCTGAAGAGACTTGAGTTGGAGGCCAAGCGTTTGGAGATAGAAGCCAAAGAAAAGGAGCATCAGAGGAAGCATGAGAGGGAAATGATGACTCTTCACCAGAGTGATGGAGGTAATGGGGAAGGAAGTAACTGGACCCCAGAAGCACAACAGCTCAGTAAATTTCTTCCACAATTTAAAGAGGGGGATAATTTTGATAGTTTCATTCATATGTTTGAGAGGGTATGCAAACAGCATAGTGTTGACCAAAGGCTCTGGGTACGGTTCCTGACTTCCTTACTCCATGAGAAAGCTGTAACTTGTATATCACAAATGCCTGACTCTCTTTTGATTATACTGTTGTAAAAAAATGTCTTTTAGAATGTTTTAAGCTAACATCTGAAATGTATAGGAAAAAGTTTTGTGAGCACAGATGCAAGGCAGATGAATGTGTGTGTGAATATGTTGCTGAACTGAGCACTTATTTTCATAGCTGGGTGAGTGGATTTCAGGTCACCACTTTTGAAGGCCTGGCAGACCTTTTGGTGAGGGAACAAGCCTTTAGCACTTTGCCTGAGGACATGAGGATCTGGTTAGCTGATAGACAATGTGCTACTTCAGATGAGTTCGTGAAAAAGGGAGAACTATACCTGGGCAGCACGGGGACCCCCATTACTGCTCATGCATCTAAAGGACTCCATGGTGGGCAGCACAGACTGCCCCAACAGAATCTGCCAGTAGCATGGGATGCCACTAGTCTCGGTACACGTCCAGGGACTAGTCACAAAACCCGGTATTGCACTATAGTGAGAGAGATCATAATAAAGGATGGTCCATTGTGCTCCCTGACTCTTTGCAATGTTTCTTGTTTATAAAAAAGAGCAGGAATTGAATAATTTATGTAATATTGCTTAGGTTATATGATATATAGCAATATATGTGAAGTATAATATTTGTTATGTAAATATAGTTTGATTACTTTTATATGAATGTAAATTTGCCTATGTCACAAGTGATATTTCAATAAAAGTGTTTGAAAAAAACCCTTTGCAATTGGGGCAATTGCCCCTCTCACCCCACCCTCACTATGCTTCTGAGCCATAATGACGAAGGTGGCTGGGAAGATGAAAATGGTGTGCAACATGCATTTTTCATGTACATCAAAGAGCATAAGAATAATTGGGAGGAGAGTGTTCTAGCTAAAAGTGAGTAATGTCTGAAAATGATGTAGATTGGTAACATGAATGACCGAATGAATTATTCATCTTTGCGTTACACAGGGTGAATAAAATATAGTGTCAGAATGGGAAAGCAAAGCGGGTGTAGATGGGAACAAATCAGCAGAAGGAAGATTGATTACAGAGAACTCATTGAAGAAACTCAAATGTGCTTGAAACAATAAAGAAGATGTTCTAATTCTAGTGTTAAAATAGTTGGAAGTGATTCTCAATGAAATCGGCAGAATGTCATTGTCTATCTTTAGCACTCTGTATAGTGCCAAAATATTAGAGGTTGACAACAGTAATTACTTTGCATGGATCTAGGAAGGAGCTAAAAAAAACCTTGTTAGTCTGACTTCTATTCCAAGGTAGGAAGTGTCATAGAAAAGATTCTCTGTGTCAGGCTGCTGGAGTTGCCAAGTGCTAATTGCATGGCTGATGATGAACAGCATGGCTTCATGGATCATAGCTCTTGTCATTCCAGTTTGATTCAGTTCTATGACCAGGTCATCTGAAAAGTAGGCAAAAACAATCTCAGCATGGCTTCACGGATCATAGCTCTTGTCATTCCAGTTTGATTCAGTCGTGTGACTGGGTCATCCGAAAAGTAGACAAAAACAATCTCAGCATGGCTTCATGGATCACAGCTCTTGTTATTCTAGTTTGATTCAGTTCTGTGACTGAGTCATCCAAAAAGTAGGCAAAAACAGTCTGACAGGTGTGGTGTTTATTTTACCTCATATTTAAGTTAATGAGCAACTTTTGGTGGAATATGCATATAAGATTTTATCTTCATATGATTATACAGTGTCTAACACATTTCTGGAGTTTTTCCTCCATTACGTACATGATATAAAGGCAATGTATAATATGGCAAAAAAAAGCAAGCCCTGCATGTTTTAACAGGCTTTCTAGTACCTTCATAAGAATACAGTGGTGGATCCAACCATGGTTTTACTTGACGTAGCCAGGGGCTCCAATTTGGTTTCAGTCCCCAGTACTCTCCTAAATGCTAGAGAGAGTAGGCTATTAGATATCATTGTTGGAGGCAGTCAACACATCTGCCATCCTTACCTTCTGAACCATTATTTAATTAGTTATCCTTTGTTGACCAGGTTAGTCCCACTATACTTATGACCTCTTTTCAGGGGAGACCTGAGGTGGTATTAATACCATTAGGGGAAACTTTGCCAGGGCATTGAGGAACTTCCCCTTCTCTTTTCGATAAGTTTTGTTGGATCTTTTACATCCACCTGAGCTATGACCAAGTCAAGCAGATAGGGCCTCAATTTAACATCTCATCAGAAAGATGATACACTCAGGAGTGCAGCACTCCCATTATGCTACACTGCAGTATCAACTATTGATCCACCTGGTGCAGGAAAAGAACCCACAGCCTTCTGCACCAAAAGCAAATGTGCTACCTCTAATGCCACTGACACTACAATTAATTGTCAGATCCCATGGTTAAGTGCAGGGAAAGAGCTTGATGTAAATTGAGAAGATTGCCTTAGAAAGAAAAGATGAGACCCTAAAAGTTCAGGTTTTCATGCTGGCCCAGACAGCACAGAAGATGGGCAAACATGTTATAAGATGTGAGCATTATGTTGTAGATACAGAATCTAGGGCATCAGCTATGGGATACATCATTAGGAGATATGCCTGGTTAAGAATTCAGCTTCTTCTAGTGGATGTGAAAGGATAGCTGCGTTGTGGCCTCTTAGACTGGAATCTCCTACTGAGTCCTCTCACAAGAAATTTTGTCTTCACTTCATAAACACAAGGCACAGGGTTTGATTCTAATCTCTGATTACTGGTTAAGCTTAAAATAGCCCTTTGGGGCAGTTAACCTAGTGTTTACCTATGAACAACAAAGATGATCTTCCATTCCCCATTCCCAAGTACACCAACAATTAGCCATTTAAAAATGGGCCTTCTACATCTGTTAGACCAGAGGTCAGCAGACAGACAGAAGGAAGCTTTTGGAAAAAAAAAAAAAAAAAACCAGCAAGGAATGAGAAAAGGTAGGTTGGAAAGGCCTGCTGACAAATACTCCACAGGGCCCATCAATCATTCCTCACTACAACAACATTCATACTACGGTGGTTTACTTCCTCTCTCTACCACTGCCACACCCCTTCCCCTATTTCCCAAGAGATTGGCCAACCCTTTTTAGAAAAAATTGGATGAGGATTGCAAATGGGTCTTAGATATAGTATTTCAGGTTCCAAACTACAATTCAAGATCTTTCGATTTTTCATGGGGATGCCCCCATTTCCACCAGATTGCATGAAGCTAACCTTGTCTGTAATAAACACTGTGTGTGCCCACAGAGCATTAGAAATCATTCTTCCAGAAGGACAGGGAAAGGAGTTCTATTCCAGGCTATTCCTAGTCAGTGCAAAAGACAGACCTGGAGGCCTGTTTGGACCTTTCAAAACTAAATTTCTTACTGCAGGTTGTTAAGTTTAAGAAGCTTACTCTATATCCCCTTTGCCTTATTAATACCTGCAGCATTCATTATCACTCTAGACCTCAAGGATTGCCCTAATGCAAAAGCAGAGGAGATTTCTCAGGTTCAGACCAGGGGACATCCACTTCTAGCTTACCTCTTTACCCTTTGGGCTCTCTAGTACACAGAAGGCCCTCACAAAATACCTTGTACTGATAGTGGCCTTCCTAAGGGCCAATTCATATACAGCCACGCCTGGATTACTGCCTTAGTCTTTATCACTTCATATGTATGTGATGCAGGGTGAAAATGAGAAAAAATGTCCAAAGCAGAATACCAATGACTCACTCCTACTAAATGCTGCATTGATATATTGGTTCTTCTATAGACTACCAAATGACGCAGAACACAACAAACCTAAATAAGTCAATGCAGCTGGTTCATGAAATTATATAAGCTTAAACATTCAGTAGCAGACATGAGAGAGAACAATGAAGCCAGAAAAGATGTGAAAAATAACCGACACTTGACCTACTAACAAAGAGGTTGCATGTCCATCAAAAATGCCCATGACAGGTTCAAGAATCAGATAAGGTGTGGTTCAACTGAGTCTGCACTGGCTATCTCTATCTCCTTTGTATAAGGTGGGTAGTAGATGATGTCAAATGCTTGACTATCCTTTGACAGAGAGCTAGAAGATATGAAGTCTCAGAAACAAATATGGACAAGTACCGTCTGACATTTTGTAATGAATATATGGGAGCATATTTGTTATGATGGTGTCACTGCATTTCTTTGACTACTAGGGCACTGCAGCTGGGGCAGCCAGACAGCAAAATGTAAGTGACAGATAAAATAGAAAAAGCCAAGATGGAAGAGGGGAATGTGCGAGGGGATGCTAGAGGTGCTAGCTGAAACAGGTGGGAGATTCAATGGCTGTCTTGTATTCATGTACATATAAATGATAGCCACACAACCAGTCATTACTGCTTATCTGGATGCCGACCAAGATGCTCAAAAAAAGAAAAAAATGCCAAGAAGTAAATCAGTCTCAGCGGAAATCTATACAACCCCAGGAGGTTATGCTAAATGCATACAATGCCTGGAGGAGGACTTCTGATTGTAAAAGAGTGAGGGGGCACTGCTAATGAGAAATAAGTAGTTAGTGATTAGTGAATCAAAGTTTTCTTTACAGGAAGTGAGGAGATTAAAAAAATAATAATAAAAAGTGAAGAAAACAAATGGCTGAATGCAGGTCAAAGTACAGATGTATGAGAAAGACTGATATACTACAGGAATAAATGCATATATTCATTTACACAATTTAATCAAAATCATTGTCTCTCTATGCTTAAATACTGTAGGTGTTAAACATCACTCACACAATAGGAGTAACCTATTAGGTATGTTTCATCCTGACTAACTTGATTTTTGGTCTCAGCAGCAGTAAAGGGAGTATGACTCATTCCATGCCTCTCAACCTGATAGCACGAGAAATCTGGACAAAGCCTGACAAAATGAAGGGACAAATGCCCAAAAATAGGGACAGATTTTAAATATTGCTCTTATAAACTTAGAAAGTTGCTAGAGTAACAGGTTTTGTGTTAGCATATGTTTTTCTGAAGGGTATGAAGTCTGAAACTCAAATGTATGTTGTTATAAGGTGACTTCGATCCTCTGATCATCCCAGTGATTTGCCAGAAAACCACAAATTTTATGAGCAACAGACAAAAATATGAGTCAAAAAATCTGGACATTCTGTGTAATCTGGACAGTTGTGGGGTATGACTCATTCTGATGTCATGAGTGACAGGAGAGAGAAGGTGGAATGCAGACAGTATGTTCTAGGAATTACTATTTTGTATTATCTACCCACCTAATACACACTATGTATTGTCTGCTATCTACCCACCTAATACACAATGCATCGTCTCCATAGCTGCAAAATTATAACTGCTAGCAAGCAAAATAATAGCTTACCTAGAAAATGTTTTTGTACCAACTACCATATCTAGCAAGCAATGCTTTCCATCACATCTTGTTAGTGCTGGCTAATCTTCTTCTTTCAGCTTTTCCCAGTTAGGGGTCACCACAATGGATCATCTGTCCACTCATGATTGTCAGTGGAGTTTTATGGTGTCGAGTTGCCAGCTCAGTGCCCAACATTCCACAGGAGGCACACACATGCACACACTCACACCTAGGGCCAATTTAGAGTGTCCAATCCACCTACTGCATGTATTTGGAATGTGGGAGGAAACCAGAGCACCCGAAGGAAACCCATGCAACCACAGGGAGGACATGTAGACTATGCACAGCAGGCACCCCAGCCAAGAATCGAACCGGAGAACCTCTTGCTGTGAGGCGGCAACGCTAACCGCTGTACCACCATGGCTGCCCTTGTTAGTGCTGGCTTATGATCCCCTAAAAAAAAACTGACCTAGAGATATATGTGGTATCATGGATAAAGCAAAGTTTTACCTGAGTTTTACTGGTAACTGTCATATCTAGTGTTTGTTCTCTCTCTCTGTCTGTCTCCCTTTCTTTACACCTCAGCAACACTATTGTAGCTGATCCCAAAGGACATCAGAAAACATGAAGAAAAGAAATGATGTGACAAAGTCTAGAAGATTTAAGACTTTTGTTTGGAAGTGTTTGCAGTGGTATTTTTATACCACAAGTAGACTCCAAAGAATTTTTCCTTGGGTAGTTGGCAAATGTTGTAGATGTGATTAGGGACAAAGAGGTAAGTGGGAACATATATTTTAGGAGTATAATGAGTTGGCAGATTTAAAAAATGCCCTTCAGTGTACTCTGTCAGAAATACTGGGTGACTAAATGGGTGTAAGTTTGGAAATGATTCTTTTGAGCTAGGGTACGGGATCTGAATTGCCTAGACATAATAAGGCCTTGTTAGGTTTAATTCTGGTAGCTGCCAAAAAAAGCAATTACTAGAAAATAGAAATCAAAGTCTAAACCAACTGTATTTGAAGTAATGAATATTGTAACAGAGAGAAAATAACTGAAAGTTGGATATTCAGAAAATGGCAGGAGTAAATTACATAGAAAATATGGAAATTGTGTGAACAATACATGCAGAATAATGTCAATGAGGAAGGATAAGGTTAAAGGGGAAGGTAGGAACTCGATTTATGTAACGCTGGATTGATGATAATTGTAGAAAAGAACATATGTGATGTATAATGTTTGCAACTGTGAATGTATTAACATGGTTTATTTTCTTTTATATAAATGTATGTTTGCCTGTATCTTAAGTGATAATTCAATAAATGTGTTAAAAAGGATGATGTGCAAAGTAAACAGTAATGTACTTGAAAAAATACCAGAGGGGAAGGACTTCTGTAACACCTTATTAGAAACATAAAAACTGCATGGAACATGATATAAAATGGTACTTTAGCTGAAAATTATATTTATGTCATGTTCATCATTTATCACTACTGTCACCTCACCAACACATGTGATCACTCTTATAAAACATATAATGCTGTTGTAGTCAGGTGACTCGGAATTCTAAAAGTATATATTGTGACATACAACAGCTGTTCCTGTCAAATCCAGATGTTTGAAAATGGCTCTTCCCTTACATAATGCAATTTACATTCCAGCATCATAATAAAGACTCCTTCTGATTAAATGCAGGAAGTCCTTTCTCGGAGCCCTGCAAGTTGAAGAAAGGATGTTTTTTAGAGTCCCACCCAGTCATTTCTCTCTATCATCAGGGGCTAAGAACAGTATTTCCAAGAAGCAGCCCTCCCACATTTTGATATCTGGTTTTGCAGCTGTCTTCTTGCTGCACTTGAAAGAGCCCATCCTCCACCCCACCCCACAGCCCCCTTTAATTGTGGGTGTAGCCTCACACTGGTGAGAGACTAAGATAAGCAATCTGAGTTGTAGCTTGACTTCTGGATTACGTCAGGAGTTTAATGATGCAAAATATTTTGGTCCAATAAGAACTCTTTTTTTTAAGAAAGCAGGACAGATTTGAAAAAAAAAGGCAAGGACTGGCAGACTGACAGCTGAAGTACATAAATTTGGCAGTGTCACTCTGCAGTAGTGAATTTATATTTGTCTTGACTTCTAAAACTATTTTGCGACAATCTAGTAAAACTAAATAGCAAGAAAAAAGACCATAAAATCTGTGCCTTGTTTATAGTTTCTGCTGTCTAAAAAGTTGGTAGGCTGTATAAGACACATAAAAAGGAATGTCTCTAGATTTTAAAATGATGAATAAGGTTAATGTGAGAAATAAATTTATAACTGCAGCAGTTTACCATAAATGATTGAGCTACTTTTTTATTTTATAGTCCTGACTTCTGGGTTTTATTCACTTTGCTTCCTGTGTGACCCACAGCAAGTCACTTAACCAGGAGGTTCTTTTGGACTACGTCTGAAAAGAAGCAGGCATGCCAACAATTATTTTTGCAGTTTAGTAAAACCAACAAGCAAAAAAAGTATCATTTTCAAGAGAAATTAAAATCTGTATTTTTGTTTATAATCATTTTCTGTTGTCTAGAAAAGTGTGTAGGTTAATATGAGGCTGATGAAAAAGTTAAATGTCTCTGAGGGTTTTAAAAGGATACACTGAGTAAACTGTGGTTTACTTAGGTGACATTATTCTAACAGATGACTGGGTTTATTTGAAAAAAAAAAAACGTGAGTCTTAATTCTATTACTTTATCCCAGATGATTAATCCTGTGAAATGCTAAGGAGTTTTATCATGTAATCATCCGTTTAAGCCCTTCTGCATCCATATATCCACTGTGTGACTGACTCCAAGTAGGTCACTTAACCAGACACCTGTGTCTGAAGTATACTCAGGGACACTGACTTACAGTTCTCATTAAAATTAAATTCCATTTTTATGACATGATTGATTTTTGAAGGTAATTTCCAGTCATTGTTGTGAATTTATTTTATTTTATTTTTAATGTATACACATGCACACACAGATGCACACACACACACGCACACACACACACACACACACACACACACACACACACACACACACACACACACACACACACACACACACACACGCACACACACACACACACACACACACACAGTTGCCAGTATTTTCCCAGAAAAATGGAAATTCAGTGTTCTGATCATACTTGAAGTTACTTGGTTACTAAAAATGTCAGCTACATCCAGGACTATACCAGCTCAACAGGCAATAAATGTTTAGACTAGTTGGTTGTGATTTCACAATGAGTCTGATTATTGTCTCTAATAGCTATACTTTCAGCCAAGCAATGACATTTTCTAATGTAAAATTCACAGTAAGTGTTTAATGTCCTTTCATGTATACAGAACCATATTACATTACATAAACCAGAAGGAGGCAGTGAGTCTGTCCTGTCAACCTGAGTGTTACAGCTAGCCTTGGGCAGATGCCCCCTCCTCATACCAGTCCTCTAAGCTCTACTCAAGCTGTGAGCTGTCTTTGCTTCAACCTCTGCAATGACTACTGGCAATTGATTCCTTCTGCCATTCATCTTTTCTGTGAAAAAAAAATATTTTCTCATATTGAGATTAAAACGCATTCCTCTTTATCCACTGGCCATGCACCTCCTGCACGGCACATTCTAGCTTGCCAGGGTAATCCCATTTCATTTAGCCATTAGTGCTTTATGCAATACAACTGTGCCCTATCCTCCCCTTTTTTAGTGAAAAGGTGGAGCATTTTTGTCATGTATATGTGTTATCTTCAGGTCTCTTCAGCAAGTTGTACCCCACCCTATAACATCCTCATATTACTCCTCCTACACCCTAACTAATGCCTGATACAGGGGCATTATAACCTTCTTATCTCCTGATTCTAGTCCAGCACACACACATACCAAAACATCTGGCTTGGCTTTGCTGACATCCTGTCACACTGAAAGCTTGTATTTGTCAAAGCACTAGACAATAAAAGTTTAGTTCATTAGTTGTTTGCATTATTTATTTATTTTTATTCATTGTACTTCACATGTACTGTCACACTGAGCCTAATGGTTAGGCTCAGGTCCTTTTCCTTCTCTGTGTTCTTCAGCCTGACACCTCCAGTTGTATATTCTGCACCCGGACTGCCATTCCTCAGGTGCAGACCCGCACATCTGGACGAGCTGATGTGAAGTTATCCCTGCCCCCCCACCCGGACTGCCATTCCTCAGGTGCAGACCCGCACATCTGGACGAGCTGATGTGAAGTTATCCCTGCCCCCCCCCCCCCACCTTTTCAGATTGCAGTTCTGGTATTCTTGGGTCTCTCTTCGTTTCTATATGTTATCACTCTTCTAGCTTTAGTTCTGTCTAAATTCATTATGTTTCCTATGCCCTGCATGAAGTCAGACAGACACTCATTAAACAGTGCTGAGGCAGGCAGTTGAATATTTAGATACGCAGTAAGTATTTTTACTAAACTGAAGGCGGAGTGGTAATGCTATTTTTAGCTTATTACAATGACAAGAGGTACCCATGCTAAGATTAAACACAGTATGGGAAAGCTTCTCAGCTTCTATGACATATAACACAGAGTATTGTCTATAGTTCAGGGGGAAATTAAATTTATGAAATGAGTGCATACATAAAAAAATCCTAACTATCTGAAGAAATTAAACTAGTCAGAAACCCTACATACATTCCCAAGTTACTGACCACTGCATGACAGAACACCCATTATTTATAAATTTGCTTTGTAAGTCAATATATTAATGCACAAACAGGAGGGGTCCAGCAACAAGTAGCCTCCCCGCAAAATGATTTCCTACAGTTTTCACAATACTGAATGCTGCATTTGCTGAAACACCAGTCAGTGACAGTAAAGAATTTTCTCTTTATTCATCTAGCATTTTACATGTAAACATATTTCTTCACAGAGTGTTTGTATTGTTATGACTTTTTTAGGTTAAAAGAAAAAGAAAAACAGTGGAACCCCACTGGTGTAGCTGAAAGGTTACTTGTAATGCTGGTTTTCTGGATGCAGGAATGGGCCCAGGAAGCCATAAGACCAGCCAGGAACAACTGAAGACTGAATTTACATAGGCTATTTTCTCAGCAGAGTCTGTGTAAGATGTGCACTTCAGGGGAATAGATAAGTGAGGAAGCATAGCAGTGAAGAAAGAGCAAACCCACCAGATAGAAAAGCAGGAGGAACAGAGCTGGTTAGCCATGATCAGAAGAATAGCTACAGGACAGATTATTCACAAAAGTAATGCTTGGTAAAGAATCAACAATTAATTTATCCTTTGTGATACAACCAAAGATTTTCAGCTATCTCATAAGGCCAAGCAGATGAAACTATTTAAGTTTAGCAAGGTATTGCTATGTATTTCTCTTCATATATAAAATAAGTTGCTCCATAGGTTTCAGAACCACAGCAATCATCTCTTGTCTCCTCTGCAGCTTGTACCAAACCATAAGTGTATTCTATATTTCTCCTGCAAGGGAATAACTAATGATTAGCCACGTGTTTCTGTTACTTTATTTACAATTTTGTTAATTAGGTGGGTACAATGCACATCATGGACCATATTTAGGCACAACACAGACAGAAAAGCAAAGAAAGGAAAGTGATATGGCATAATTTCAGTGCCGTATGATAGAATACACTGCAGCAGTCTAGCAAATCAAGAACCGAGATATTTAGTCATTTTAAATAAATCATGATGTGACAGAAAGGGGGGGGGGTCTGTAACGATCTACAAATAGTATTAAACAGGGAATAAAGTAAAATATGCACAGGAGGGAAACAAGTCTTGCAAGTAGTTTAAGATATCCAGGACTGGAAAAGTAAGTAAAAGAAAAACTAGAACTAAGGTGAACTAAGCTGTCGTGTTGCTTCAGAGATAAAACATGCACCTGTGGGATTCATGATTAAGGATCAAATAACAATCCAGGTGCTGAAGGGTTAATTGGGAGAGGTTGTATTAAGTGGGCCAATGGGCAGCTACTTCAAGGAAAGGTGCAGGTTACTGTTGCTAGTCTATCATGTTCTGGAAGCCAGTGATGTGGTCCACACAATGGTCTCACAATACCACAGCAAACATCTAACACTACTAAGCTAGTAGCATCAATGCATGGCCTGGGTGCAGGGGAGACAGCTGGACAGCATGGTACCCACTGTATGAGGAGCTGCCTGCCTCTTTATTTCCCACCCTTGCACAGACCCAGTCTAGACAGTATCACAGGGCTTTCTCTTTTAAAACAAATGAACTGTGCTGTATTTATTTAGTAAACCAGTACATGTGTTATTTTGCTTTCTATGAGCCCGTGCTGTTCAGATCATAATGTAAGCTTTGCTGACATATGTTTTAAGTTGAGAGGGAATTAACATTTGGAGAGTTTTAGAAAAAAGATGGTAGCAATGTGATAGACGTTAATAGAAGAGGGCTATTTGAGTCACCGGTGCTGCAGAAGTGATAGCAATAATACAATAGCAATGAAAGTTACAAATAGTATTCACCTAATGGTATAGAGATCACAGGGTGATCCCATACCATAGAAAAGCTTATATTGAATGTAAGACAAAACCCAGTTTTCAAATGTTTAAAATATGAATGCAAAAGCAATGGAAAACTTGATAGTTAAAGTTAAGGAAAAAATCACTGGAGTTCATCATTCTTGACTAGACAAAATCCAGCAAACCATCTTTATATTGGACTATACAAGTAAAAAATACATAGAAAAGATAACCAAACATATTCATATTTTCTAGGCTTACTTCTACTTACTGTGCACTGAACTTATTTTTCCTCAAGCACTGGTGGGGTATTATATCGAAATTATTATTATCATCATCAAAGACATCTGCAAGTAAGAAAGTAAATAGAAAAATAATAATGCACTCAAGAAAAGTAAAGCTGATTCAAACCATTACTGCTGAATGTAAAATGTAAGCTATAACATCCTTTCTGTGTAGTAACTGGACATGATGTGTGAAATATGAATGTGACCATGTAATGTGACACTTACAAAAGGACTCTACATTTGTCCCCTAGTGTGCCCAGATTGACATCTTAGGTTTTGATTTTTGTCAGATTTTATTCTATAATAAACTCATAACTTATTTGTTATAAAACTGTTTTTATTGCAGGATTGCAAAATGAAATTATTGTTTCTTTCTGTAATTACATTTTATTGTTACTGTGCACTGATTGCTCATGTTATTTTCAAATTATAAAGATGTATTTGGCTTTCTGTGTGCTATACATGCATACATTTTATTTACTAATTGAGTTTTAAAAGGTTACAGTACATAAAATATAATTTTATAAAGATCCAGCTCCATAGCCTTTACTATTGTACAGGTGACCTGAGTTCAATTAGCAGCCTGTTTGCCTCTGGGAGCTGGCCAGGGAAGATGGAAATGACCAGACACTAATGACTCACCCATCCTGAGGGGAGGAAGGGGGTTCTGGCTTGCCACATGGCTGACATGTAGTAGGAGTACCAGGAGTTAAATCTAGTAGCATTTCAGTCAGCCAACCCTGGGGCTGTCTGAATTCATTCACACTCATAAGATGACAGCGGCTCAGCATATAGAAGCATTCTTCCCTGCAGGAGACAGTCATAGCAGATCTCAGAAGAGTTTCTGAAGGGGAGAGAGATTCTCCCGGTGGACAAGAGTTTCTCAGAAGAAGCAAGCTGGTCTGTTTCCTACCACATGATTGTTAGCAGGGAATGGAGGGACAATGGCATACTCAGGCAGGAATGAATGGGCCGTAGGGCTCTGTCCTGACATGGGAATGCCCAGCTCCCATTCCCCAGAATGAATAGGTGAATTGGGTATAGGTAGAGGAGTGTGTGTGTGTGTGTGTGTGTGTGTGTGTGTGTGTGTGTGTGTGTGTGTGTGTGTGTGTGTGTGTGTGTGTGCGTGTGTGTGTGTGTGCGTGTGTGTGTGTGCGTGCGTGTGTGTGTGATTGTTATACTTTACCAAAAATATATCACAGGACTTGACAGAATATAATGTTATTCTTACAGTGCTCAGTGTGGCATGAGATACTACAAATATTTCACTCCAGCAAGCCAGATACAATATGTGCAATAACAGCCTGTGGAAGCGTGATTTTGCACTTAATCACTTTTGTTGCACTGCAAACCAAGTTAAATGAACTGAACAGTGTTTTTGAAAAACTAGAATATTAAAGCTGCATGTTAAAACAGCACTTAATAAAAATATTTATATTGCAATCTGGTTAACAGCATCTACTGCTGAGATGTCCATAAGTGAAAACTCAAAATATACATGGAATGCATTATGGCAGCCTTATTTCCTAACCATATTCATGGAAATGATGTTCTGTTTTCAGGTCTGGCCTTAGTGAATTTCCATTTTTCTCCTGTTATTTTGAGAAGTACTAAGACTGCAAAATGGGCTCATGACTACTAGTCTGTGATGTCTCAAATGGCACCTCCATGTGACAGGGAGAAAAAGAAGAGAAAAAGTGTCAATAACACTAGAAACTTCCTGCTAACAAAGATTTAAAACAATTGTAGTGTGCTATTAGAATATCCTTAGTGTGTTAGTTCTGTAAAGTTTGAATTTTGGCCGGCTTTGTCATAATTTTTTTCCCTTGGGGCTGGGATTCTTTTCTATAGGCAAGGCGTTTGGATGTGTTGGTGGCTATATCGCCAGTACCGCCTCTTTGATTGATATTGTGCGGTCCTATGCTGCTGGATTCATCTTTACTACTTCCCTGCCACCTATGGTTCTTGCTGGTGCATTAGAGTCAGTACGTGTCCTGAAGAGCGAAGAAGGGCAAGCACTGCGGCGTGCTCATCAACGCAATGTCAAGCATATGCGCCAATTGCTGATGGACGCTGGCCTGCCAGTAATGAATTGTCCAAGTCACATCATTCCTATTCGGGTAAGATGCTTACATTCTTTCAGAAAGAAAACAGTAGCTGTAAATGTTTTACTTATTCACTGTTCACTAATTATCTCAGAGGTTAGCTTTTATTTCTGTAGTTCTACATTTCTTCCCTTATCTCTCCCTTAATCTCTCTCAGTTTCTTCTTGATTGTTTCCAAATGGACAAAGATGATACATCATAGCTATTATGCAAATATACTAATGCATAATGAAAGAATAACTGCAAGGGTCAGAGCTCTTCACTGTATCACCCAATGACCTAAGTCATGAATTACTATGCAGAGATTCACTGATAAACACATATTTGCATTATGATCCTATATGGCAATGTTGAAGTTTAGTACTCAGGACAGTTTGAAGCCCCTACAAAGTATCCAATTAGTAGCAATGTGGAACACAAGCAATATTTCTGTCTCTTTTGTGTAAACAGAAATGAAAATGATTTGGCAGTATTAGACAGACTCAGATATAATGTGAACTGGATCTGTATATAGACAATCAGAATATGCTGCACAGAAGAGTTTGCTCTGTCCATGAAAATTTGCCAGCTGTAACAGCCAAGAACTAGGCTGCATACATCTCAATAAACATACAGTGAAAAATAAAGAGGAATTATTTCCTTTTACATACTGATTTTATTAGCCCTGTTTAATGGTTTATCAAATATAGTTCATATTTCTGATGATATCCATTACGTCAGCCTATCACATTTTCATCTGTCCCCTGCAACACACAGACATACACAGTATATATATATATATATATATATATATATATATATATATATAGATATATATATATATATATATATATATATATATATATAGATATATATATATATGTATATATATATATATATATATATATATATATAAAAAAACATTCATTAAGCTTATGTTTTAAGTCAGTAAGCCCATGCTGCTATATAGTAATGATTCAAGAAACAGGAAATACAGTATCTCAATGACCTGCTAACAATGGGACAAAGGGCGGATCTGTTATTTGTGGTTCCAAATACATATGGCTGCTGGAGACAGATTAAATGAAGAAGATGCCCTCAGCAATATGATAGCAGATTTTTAGTGCTCTAACTTCCCCTGCAGCCACTCCAGTTGTAAGAATCATAGACTTCTTCGGCCATACGTATGCACATAATGGTAAAGGTGCCGTGAAGAAGTGGTGATGATATTATTTTCATCGCTGTACAAGTTCTGAGCCTTAGAACTTGATTGACAGGAAGGACTACATCACTTCTTTCCTCTTGCTATGCTGTGCCCATTTGGTATCTGTAATCTCAAAATAGTAACCACATGTTAAAGTCACTAAAACTGTACTAGAAAATTAAATATGTTAGAATATAATTATATGGCAAATAATATAGGTTCATGCGGTTATAGGCAATTACCAGGCTAGCTGCCTTTGGGGGCTATTTTAAGCCTAGACAGTTTCCCTTCCAAAGGTGAGAATCAAACCCTGTATCTTCTGCTTGTGAGGTAAACACCTTAACCTTTATACCAACCCTCAAGCCCAATATTATTTAAAGGCTGCACTGAAAACTGCAGGCACATCAAGGGATGTGATCTGGGTTGTGAAAAGCAATTTTAAGGAAACAGGCTTTTATATATGAAGCAAGGTATGACCTGCACTTAAAAATATATTTTCTTAAATTTTCCATATGTTAGCACCATTAATAAGATTCAGGTAAAAGTGGAGTTTCAAATAATGTATTTTGAAATCTAGGTTTATTGTACATATGTGAGGAGAAATTGAGCACAAAGGGATCATACGTGGAATTTCAATTACCTACAAGCATGTCCAAAGCACTTTAGCTTAATCTTGAAGGGTTTTCAGTAAGGTACCACTGTAAACTTTAGGCATAATGAGTTAAATTAAACCCTCTAGGCAGCCACTTTCTCTTCTTCTACTGATTTCTCCCCTTGCTACAACTCCTGCAAAAACTGTTGGGATTCTCACGACCAGGTCAGGCCTTCCTACCCAGACTCACACAGCGAAATGTCAAGAATATTGAGTCAACTTGCTGCACAAGGGAACACGTTACATCACTGATGATTTGTCTGTTACCATTCAGAAATGTATCAGCTGCTTTGCATTTATTTGCAGGCTGTTCAGAAGTGTTACGATATTTCCTGGAAATAACTAAATGATCAAACCTCTGAGATAACGTGCCATGAAAATTAATTAGAAATATTGTTATTGCAGAATGTACAACTTAAACAGGAAACTGGAATGAGGTAAAACAATTCCATCCCCTGGGTGAGGCAGTTAAATGAACACAGTGGTAGGTTACATTATTTAGTATATCCAAGTAGAGAAAGGAAGAGAGAGACAGACAGATAGATAGGTAGGTAGATAGATAGATAGATAGATAGATAGATAGATAGATAGATAGATAGAGATAGAGAGATAGATAGATAGATAGATAGATAGATAGAGAGATAGATAGATAGATAGATAGATAGATAGATAGATAGATAGATAGATAGATAGATAGATAGATAGATAGACAGAAAGAGATACAGAGGGGGAGAGAAAAAATCTGGTAAAACTGCATGTATAGATGTAGGCTAAAAGGACTAGATGTCCCCAAGATCCAGTGTTGATTGGTCTCCTAGAAAATAAGAAATCTACACTGTTGTGGCATGCACCTACATGAGACACTAGGTGTCTTCCAGATTTCTCCAAAAAAAAAAAACAAGAGATAATTTGCCTTTTGTGATCTTTTCTGCATGTATTTGGCCAGCCAACTGATGCTGTCAGTTAAGGACCACTAGTACAGTACTGACCAAAAAGGACTACAAGATCCACATGGATGTGGAAGCAATGCAGTTAAACATTACTTTTTTGAGGTGATAATGTATTTGTTAGCAGGGTTCTTTACAACCTTACTATATGCAGCCAGGGTGGACAAGTAAGTTATATTCTTGAGTTGTGATTCATATTCTTTGTTCAAGTCAGTGAATTGCATAGACATGCCTAGTTTTGCATCAAATTCATTGCCATTCTAAGCCATGCCATTCAGCTGAATTCTGGTATCCTATCCCTGTTATTTCACTGATGTGACAGAGGATATACTTTATGCTAAATAATTGTCATAAGCTATATAACCCAAACTTCAACCACCATCACTGCATTCCATGACAGAAGGAGGCAAAAATAATGAGACCGAAACTGCAGTCCATTTAACATTTGTTCTGGCAGTTAATATGTTTTTGTTTTTATTAATGTATACTGTGCCTATCTCTTAAAAGATAATTTAATAAAAGTGTTTTGTAACATTTGTGCGGGCAGGTAAATGCTACTGAACAGCAGGAAAAGCAAATAATAAGCAGTTTCTGCCTGCTGCTTAAGAGAGCACAAGGCCATGTATTGTAAAAAGAATGCATAGCCTGCCAACAGTAATTAGGATGCATAATTTTTATTTTATTAACAGACTTATAAAGGTCTTTTGTTTTAATCTTACAACCTTTGGATTCTTAAAGATTCTTTGCCTCAGCAGAAAAGGAATGCCAGGAAATATTTACCATTTACAACATTGCTCTGGGATCATCTGTCAGAAAACTATAAATGCACCTGCTGCTATTTCATAGGATCATGACTAAATTGACTTTAGTATGATTAAACCAGCATTACTCTATTGCACTAATTATTAATGCCTCTGAAATAATTATTTACCCATATTGTGCTATTTTCTTATTAAATATTATCTTACTCTGTGTGTTCAGGCAACATGCAAATGCCAGTTATAGGGTACATTGTGTATATTAAGATTAGGTTACTTTCTAACATTTTATCTTGTGATATAATTCCCTATCCACAATGTTTTGTCCATTCAGTACATTAAATTTGTAAATCATTTACTTTGTCCTTATTTTGTCACACTGTACTATGAGCTCATTTTGTCATGTTTTTTTTTTTTTTTTTTTTTTTTGTCATCCGGCCCCCAGGGTTGAGGTTAAAACTGGTCGATGGACCAGGTGACATACCTGGTTAAACATTTTACTGAAATGAAATAAAAATAAAATAAAAGTGCCTCACTTCACAGGAGACTAATAACTGCAAATAATAGAATATGTACTTATGTGTGTAAGCTGTTTCTGACTCCGTGAACATAAGTATTGTCAAATGTTCTACCACTAGGATTACCCAACCACACAATAAGAAGAGCAAGGGATCATGTTAACAGGTGAGTATGTGTGCAGTATAAACATGGGCCAGCTCACTGTATCAGCTGTGCTGCATGTAGGTAAATGCATGGTGCATAACAGCTGTGCTACATGTAGGAAAATGCATCGTGCATAACTGTTAATGGAGTAATCCATACCTCTCAGCCTCTTAGTGCAAGAATGCTAGAAAAAAAGCCAAAATAATGGGTGGGGGAGGGGGACAGAGGTCCCAAATGAGGGATAGGTTTCAAATATTGCTCTTATAAACTTAAGAAGTTGCTAGACCAGGTTATGCATTAGCTTGGATTTGCTAAAGGATATGAAGTCTGAAACTCAAATGTCTGTCATTATATAGCTAATTTAATCAGAGCCGGATCAAAGTCAAATGGGGCTGTAGGCAGGGTAATGGATCAGGGCCCCCCATACAAACCACCCCTCCCACACACACACACACATACACACACACACACACACACAGCCATTCCAGTGTCCCATTACTTGGCTATTTCTCCCCAGTTACCAGAAACACTGTTCAAAACTCTCAGTGTGCATACTGTTTTATGTTTTACTTCTATAATGATTACAGATATTTGGATTTAATTTAAAAGTTTTATTTCAAAATGATAGCACAAACACTGATAGACATTTGCTAAACAAAGCAATACAGTCTCACAATGAAAACAGATTTAGCATTAAGACTTCTGTGCCCTTAAAACTCACATTCACTGAAACAGCATTGAAATCCACATTCAAAGAAAATGCAACAAACCAGTGATGGATTATGTTTACCTTTGGGCTGTTTTTAAATCATATGCCCCTTGCACACATTTTAGGACCATGCAAACATGCAAATGTTTTTTGATTCACCTTCCTGGTTTTATTAAATTATTTCCCTTGTAGAGCGTGTTTTAAATTTATAGTTTTTAATGTTTTCCAGTAAGCAATAAAATAAAGCATATGAATCAATAATGACAAAAATGTCCAAGTCAGAACATTTCAGCCATAAAAGGTCACTCAAATTTATGTCATCACAATCCACCAGTATCAGTCAATATGCACAATCTATTCAGAAGTAAAAGTCATCTGAATAATTCCACATTACAGAGATCTGTAACTAATGAAGAGGTTACTGCTAGCAAACAACTTTATATCTCAGTCTTTCATCTACAAATTCATTGCTTGCTGCCCTTGAAGAATAAATTGCCTATGTTACATAAAAAATAGTAAGCTACTAACACTGCTTTTAGGTTTTATATCACAATAGTAACAAATTCCTAGAAGAACTTAAATTATGCAATTGGTCAATACTAAAACAACTACCACTAGATGAGGCAGTAACACACTTTAATAACACATTTCTGGCCATCCTTGACAACCATGCACCTGCATGCTCTATTAGAATTAAAACAAAAGTTGCCCCCTGGCTCACTAAAGAAAGCAAACCAAAGATCATCCAAAGAAATAATGCTTGGAACACCTGGCGCACCTCTAAAACCCCACAAGATCAACTCAAATTTCGACAATATAGGAATGATACAAAAAAATCCATATTACTAGACAAAAAAAAAACAATTTCTGACATTTACAGCAGAAACACCACAACAAGCCACAGAAGTTCTGGGCAAGTATTAACAAACTCCTCCACCCAGGGCAATCCGCTACTCCAACCCCTTCAGCCCCTACCCAAAAATCGCAAGAGTCCACTGCCAACACCTTCAACAGTTTCTTCACAGAAACCATCCAGCCCTTGCTAGCAAACTTAAACCCACTTGTCCTTAATGCTGAAACCCTTAAACCCAGTGACAGTCTCTCCTTTAGCTTCCAAAACGTTCTGGCTTCACTCATTAGAGCCCTAATTAAAAAACTCAAACCAACCACCCTTTCAGTTGACCTCCTCCCTGCAGACTATCTGCAAAAAGCTGCTGATGTCATGGCATACCCTGTCACTGTTTTGATAAACAGAACCATAGCTGAAGCCTCTGTCCCCTCTATCTGGAAAATAACCTATGTCATACCACTCCACAAAGGTGGCAGCTCAATTGAACTGTCAAACTATAAACCAATAGCTATCCTTTCCCCTCTAGCTAAAATTATGGAAAAGTGTATCCATAAACAACTCGTACACTGCCTTATTCAAAGTAATCTTCTGGACAACTCCCAGCATGGATTTAGACCACAGCACAGTACCACCTCAGCCCTCCTCTCCTTTTCTAATGTCATAAATTCCAACCGTAACAACAAACTAGCTTCTGCCCTGTTTCTCTGTCTTTTCCAAGGCCTTTGGCATGGTTAACCACCAGCTACTCTTACTTACCCTAAATAAAATATCACTAAACAACCATGCCATTCAATGGTTTCAGTCTTATCCTAGTGGAAGACAGCAGGCTGTCCTTTGGCTGGACAAACTCTCCACCCTTCTCCCCATTACGCTTGGTGTCCCTCAAGGCTCCATATTAGGTTCCTTTTTTTCTCCCTCTTTATCAATGACCTCCACACTGTAATCCCAGATGCAACCTGTATACAATATGCTGATGGCCTCACCCTGATCTGCTCAGACTCTACCCCTACAGATCTCCTTAGTTTAATCCAGAAAACCTTTAATACAGTGGAAAACTGGATCTCTGATCAACAGCTGATATTAAACCCCAATAAAACAAAGGTATTTCTCTTCTTCCCTTCTCACAAATCCTCTCAACCTTCGTTTACTATAACATCTAACAATGGGACCATAATCTCACCAGATATGTATACCAAACTCCTGGGTGTTATAATAGACAACAACCTCAAATATGATATGCATGTAAACCAAACTATTAAAACCGTTAATAAAAAACGTGGCTTCCTATACAAAAAAAAACTTTTCTCACCCCTCTAGCTAGGACTGCCATTGCCCATATCCATCTGCTTTCAACTCTACTCTACGCCTCGCCAACTTGAACAAAACTGATCTCAGCAAATTCTCTAGCTGCTACAATCAAATTGCCAGGTTTGCCACAGGAACTCCCTACAGGACACACCATTGTCAAAACCTACACCTCTTAGGTTGGCTAGAACTCGCCAGGCTAATTCAATTTAATCAACTTACTGTAGCATTCAGTGTTATTAACCATCCAGAAAAAACGCCCTCCCTTAAAAACATTATCCCTGCAAAAATGCTAGGCCTCTTTGTTCCACTACAAAACTTTTGGTTCAGTCTGTTAAAGCTAACAACCTAGCTGGAGAATCTTTGTTTGCAAATTCAGTAGGCAAAACCTGGAATTCGCTCCCATCTGACCTTACTCTGAACCCCTACCTTAATCAGTTAAAAAAAAAATCTAACCCAGTATTTTAAAACTCACTGGTTATGTCCTTGCTCTAACCCTGACTAAAGCCTCATCTACTTACATATCCCTGCAATTTCTTATTCATAGCAACTAACCTCTTACACTAAAAGGTTTGAAAAGAGAAACTGTAATATCTTTGCAGATACTCTGTATATAGCTGTAGCTATAGGTTTGATAAGAGAAACTGTAACATATTTGTATATATTTCTGAATATAAACTGTATTCTTCACAAGCTTGAAATGTGAGACTGTAACTTGTATGTTAATACAATATGTTTGTGCATATACTATATCCACTGAAAATGGACATGTATCCAGTCAGACTATCCCAGTCAACAAATGTAAAATAAATAAATAAATAAATAATACCATTTGTTAAACAAAACAGTTGCACATTGTAAACAGACTTAGCATGAGCAGCAGTAAACTTATTTTCCCTTGATGCTCACAATTCCTTGAAAATGCACTTGAAACTCACTTCCTTAAAAAATGTTCCTGAAACTCAGTTCCCTGAAAAATGCAGCTTGGTAGTTGGGGTAGAGGATTCAGGATCTTGTTTCCTGTAACTAAGATGCAGGGTTTGAGCCTAAGAAAATTACTAACCACCTGCTTTCTGCAACTAGGCCATTTCACTCTCACACACAGACACCTCAACTTCTTATTGCAAGAAATCTGGACAAAGCCTGAAATAAATAGGACAGATTATAAATATTGTTCTCATGAGCTTAGAAAGTTGCTAGAATAACAGGATTTGTGTTAGTATTCATTTTTCTAAAGGATATGAAGTCTGAAACTCAAATGTCTGTCATTATTTAGTAACGTCAGTCCTTTCTGTGAGGAACAGACCAAAAATATGGGACAAAAATCTGGACATTCTGCAAAAATCTGGACAGTGGAGAGGTATGGTACCTACCTACCTTTTACACACACACACACACACACACACACACACACACACACACACACACGTGCACGCACACACATACACACACACACACACACACACACACACACACACACACACACACCTACCTCCCTCCTACACACTCACACACACACAAACACACACACACACACACACACACACACACACACACACACACAGTTTTCAGTCAGTCAGGGACAAATCCAGAAATACAGTAAAGTCTCACTTAACCAGCACCCATGGGGATTGGTAGATGCTGGTTAAGTGTGTGTTCCGCTTGCTTGAGATATGCTTTGTGACTTTTGATTTGCTGGTATGCCACTGTATGAGCCAATCAAAAATCACAAAGCAGAGCCTCTTCTGTTCAATGCAGAACAGTGGGCTGTTCTGCATTGAACAGAAGAGGCTTTCCTTTGGGATTTTTGATTGGCTCGTATGCCGCCATGTGAGCCAATCAAAAATTGCAAAGCGAAGCCACTTCTACTCAATGCAGAACTGTTCCACATTGAGAAGAAGTGTCTCCACTTTGCAATTTTTGATTGGCTCATATGCCAGCTTACGAGCCAATCAAATGCCAGTTGCTTGAGTCCCGGAAAACGGGGAGTTTACTCTAATCAGGGACACTTTTCATATATCAGTATTATTAACTTGAGACATTGACAAAATAACAGAACATGTGAGCCAATCAAAAATTGCAAAGCGAAGCCACTTCTACTCAATGCAGAACTGTTCCACATTGAGAAGAAGTGTCTCCACTTTGCAATTTTTGATTGGCTCATATGCCAGCTTACGAGCCAATCAAATGCCAGTTGCTTGAGTCCCGGAAAACGGGGAGTTTACTCTAATCAGGGACACTTTTCATATATCAGTATTATTAACTTGAGACATTGACAAAATAACAGAACATGGGTGAATATACATTTTCTAAATTAAAAAAAAGTCTGTAACTCTAATTATTGTCATTATTTTCTCCAAAAGTCACCACTTTTAGGTGGGATTAACAGGGGCAGAACTAAAATTTCAGTCAAAATCAGAGATGTCCCTGAAAATCAGTGACAGCTGAGAGGTATGCACCTACCTGCCTACCTCCCTCCCTCCCTCTTACACACACACGCACATGCACACACACCTACCTACCACCGTCTCACACACACAGACACACACATGCATGCGCGCACCTACCAATCGAGGTCCATATTTCAAATGTTGTTGAATGAGAACATGTCTGATATTAGATATGGAGTCAATACCATCTATTTGACTGGCAGCTAATTATGGGAGTATGGAGTGGGCTGTACCAGTCACATTTGATGTAGTTGGGTTCAATTTAGGTGCTGGATAAGTGTTTGTCTGTGTAGAAAAACAGGGTGGGACCACTTGACTACCAAAATACAAAGATATGTATGACAGTGAAATTACAGGATTAGACGTACCATGTGTTCTGCATGACAGTGAGATTATAATCAGTTGTGGACTGTACAGCTGTGATACTGTCATTTACCCATTTGCAGTTTACCCTCATAAGAAAACCACACCATCTGTAGGTAAATCTGACATTGCTCAAGGGTAAGCAGTGGCTGTTGCATTCATTCTCTGCAGTAATCTTTCAGGTAACATAAGCACGTTGGTGTTCACATTGGCATTCTGTTATACTATAAAGTAATGAAAAGAAGCCATGCTCAGGTTTGTGTGACAACATATGTTTATTGATGCAATGCATGATGGATATTGTATAACACACACCTGCACTGGTCTGTACATCTGGATTAATGCTACTTACATGTTTCTGTGTATACATAGGCAGGAGTTCCTTATGGTGCTCTGTAAACCCAACAGGATGAAGAAGGTTTGGCTATGAGTCATATAGCATCTGACATGCCTGCCAAAGGAGAGAGATATGTTTACTTTCTGTATTATTTGCTGCAGAGGTGGTGTGTATGTCAGGTTTTACATGTCACTGGTAGGATGCTGATTTTAAGTTATTTGCCTCAATTTGTTTAGCACTGACCTTGACTCTTATGCTTGCAGAATAAAACTTACAAATAAGTTGGAGGAAGAAAACTTTACTGTCGACTGAGTACACTCAAAGCTGGAGTTAACACACATGTAACAAATTCTGCAGGACATGTGACATAAGGTGTGTGTCATGTGAATGACTTTAAACAGTGATAGCACAGTTACGCAGAGGGTGTTCTGCTTTGCAAACTGCCCTTAATGAGAAGTATGACTACTGTACACTACTTGTCCTTCTAGGTGTAGGATGAGTCACACATCCATAAGGCGACAGTCATGCTCCAATAAATTCAGTCATGTTATGTGGCCAAATGGCCAAACATCCACAAAAAGACTTATGATGTGCACACTTGCAGAATATGCTGACTAGTGCAAGTATACCACAATCAAACTGTTGTATAAACAGGTCAAGCAAGTTCTGCCATCAACACACACATGATTAGTGGGTTACATGCACCAGTTTCCAGCACTGTCTTGTTGTCTACCAAAACATGGTGACTACAGTGAAAGAATGTTAGTCAGTCATTATGCATAAACTTGTCTGTCCTATTACATTTTTCTGCTACAACTTGTTTGTGTCATGGTTATTATGTATGCAGTTTATTCAATACAGTGACTGATCTCCCGCAATCCTATTCAGCTGCATGCTGCCTCCCAGCTATGCACTCATGTTGCTCATTGTGTTTCGCACTGTAGTGGATAAGTTTGCATGCTGAATCAAGAAAACCTACATGCATACAATTCCTAAGAGGATCTTCCTATGACACCAATATATGTTGGCCACAAATTCTCACTGCAGCTGCTGTTTGTTTTCCTGGTATTGGCGCTATTTTGTCTCATCTATTTTTGCATCCTGTATCCTGCAGCAACCTAATCCTTCAATAATGTCCACCTCTCCTTAGTCAGTAATTTGTTATGTTGTGGAGAGCAAAATGAACCATGTAAATCTATACTTGTCTCTCCAAATTTGTGATCAGGTGCACATCTAAACATATTAAGGTAACTGCATTGCATGTATGGTGTACTGCAGGCATGCACATTCAGAATGCATGTTTTGGTAGGTGCATTGTTTTAACATACATGCCACATTACCTGTGGCTATGATACCAGTGGGAGGTTTCATATAAACCAAGAATATCATGCATCACCTGAATAATGGACCATCCAAAGCATTACATCTCCCTGTATATCCCTTGTCTTGTTTTATATTAGTCTTCTTTTATATGCATACCTTACCTGTGTGCTGTGCAGTCCTTGATGGCTAAATATTCTGTCTTCTTTAACCTGTGGCAGCCAATATTGTATCTGTTTAAAGTCCTGAGTATGTAGCTGTCTTGAGCCTTCCCTTTGTGGTCCTGAACACCTGCCTTTGGCTGTCATTCTTTGTTGCTTATTTAATTATTTATCTTGATGACAAGGTTGTTCAACTAGGGTATGGCCACTTTCAGTGGAGGACCAATGAGGAAAAAATCCAAAATACAATACAAGTTCAACATGTATGCATAGCAAAGGCTACAGCTAAGATACACAAACATACTGTGCCCTTTCTGACCAAGCATCCAGTTTCTGTTATCACTGTTCTTTGCATGGAGCCCTACATACATTTCTTTCATTGACATTGTATGCTTTCACCTGCACATTTATCAATGGTAGTTGCTGTTTTTAGGGATATGGTCCTAAATTTCAATGGCAAATTATTTGACAACTAGATAGTTAAAAAAAAATACACTGACTTAACAAACTCATTGTCTATAGTCTAAACACTGGGATCCCCACCCATCACATTCACATAATCACACATCTCTGTTTTGCACTCGCTCGTTCACACACACACACACACACACACACACACACACACACAGCTCACTCACCGCTCATCTTTACATCCACAGACAAAAACACACAGAAAACACTTCTTACTTGGACCGACACCCGAAGCACACCCCCAAAACTTATATAACCAACTCAAAGAGTGCACTTACCATTTGTTATGTGCTACTTGGTACACAGTTTCACAAACAGCTGTCTCAAGCAACTGTCACAATGTTCACATTCATCTTCCTTGCAGTATGAACCAAACACATACTGTATCGCCTACCAACACACACTCACCACTAAACACAAAACCTAGACATACATCAATCCTGTGTGTGTGTGTGTGTG
>NC_056725.1:464125516-464135516 GCF_019279795.1 Protopterus annectens
TTTTTTCTAATTTCTGGTGAATCACAGAGGATTACAGTCAGTCAGTAATGCTAGACATTAGAGTTTCATACTTCTTATTGGTCAAAAAATTCACGTTGATGAAAACCTGCCATTGTATTAACTTTTTGAGTAAATTAGAGTAATATGTAAAAATTGCCCTTGATTTTATCCCCAAATCGTTTTTGGTTTTGTCCAAAACTCTTGAGCAAATAATTTGAAATGTATGCAAAATAATTCTGTTTCAGAGGCGATGTTAATAGCTACCATGTTACATAAATGATAGGCTGAATGTATCACTTTCCAAGATTACATGCAGACAGCATGAGTAAGGGAAAACAAATCATAAAAGCACCATCCCGTCCTTAATAAGCATTACAGACTTCAGAGCACTAACACACTAATTCATTACTCTGACGTTCTTTGGTAATCCTAGGTAAGAGCTGGCTTTCTTTGGACTTAGTAAGTAATGGCTATAAATTATTGTAATTATGCAGAGTATGTAAATTAAATATGGGGCAATAAGACTCTGAAGAAGGCTATTGAATCTTCAGAAGGTTATATCTGACTGACAGGTGTTTTGAGGATTACGTTTATGACCTAGCCTTATTTTAATGTTGCATTGTGTTTGATTGCATCACTTTTGCAGGTGAGTAATGCTGAGAAGAATACACAGATCTGTGACACCCTGCTGACCAAGCACAATATATATGTTCAAGCAATTAACTACCCAACTGTTCCACGAGGTCAAGAACTGCTCCGACTGGCCCCATCACCTCACCATACACCAGTAATGATGGATTACTTTGTTGGTAAGTTTTCTTTCTTTCTGCAGCATGCTGTACAGTCTAGAGTTTTTCTCTAAGAGCTCTTCCATATTCTTTTATTCATGTTACTTTACATCTTCAGGTATTATACAGCATTTATAGTATTGTGTTCAGAGTAATTAAGGTTATGATAAATTTCTTCAAGCTTACAAAGGCATCTATCCTTCCATCTATAGCCCACTTTTTCACATTTTTCACACATGGGGTCGGGGTGTTGCATCATGAGTGACCACCATCTACAGACAATTTTCATACCACCTGGTGGCTAGCCTTTGCCATAGTTGTTCTTCAGTACTACACACACACACACACACACACACACACACACACACACACACACACACACACACACACACACACACACACACACACACATAGTATATGCATGCAAACTCACATCTATGGGCAATTTAGAAGGCCCAGTCCACTTACTGTTTTAGTAAGAAATCAGCAACACAACTAGATAACAGATTCCAAAAGGAAGAAGTCTTTAGAGCTGAGTACTGCAAAAGGCTTTATTAAAATATGCAAAATGTTAAGCGCTTTCGTCCACAAGGTATCAGGACTTCATCACAATGTCTTTACCAGAAAGTTTTATGAGGGATAGGGCAAAAAATGAGGAGGAATCAAGAACATTCTGGAAAATCAGAGACTATTGAGAGCAATGGTAGTATATTTGTGTAATATGACATGTATGAGTTATACGAGTTTCTGTTTTTTTTTTTGTTTTTTTTATATTGGCTTCTTGAGATAGGGATGAGGCTTTTGCAGGTATACTCTTCAGAACCTTTGAATATGCAGTGGTAGATATATTTATGTAGATGATACAGGATCGCTCTGCTGCTGACAGTTTAGTCTCAATAATCAAGATATATTTATGACTCTGTCAGATATTTAAGGTTATAACAAAACTGAATGCACTTTCTGTGAGCATGAGACATTGTCTGAGTTGACTACTATCCATCAGGTCTTTAAAAATTAGATCATGAAGTGCATCCACACACAATCCAAGTTTGATCTTTCTTTGTATATAAAATATAATTTTGGTAAATATGTAATGCTATTTAAAATATAATTTTACTGTTGTTAAAGGGCTACTAAAATTATATATTTTTTGTAATAATCTTTCTTTTTAAGTAAGATTTTCACTATTTATAGCTACATTGTAGGTCTGTACTGGGTACAATGTCAGAAATTTTAAAACGAATCTGGAGATGGTGGTTAAAACTGTGAGTATTGAGGGTGCATCTAGTGGGTGGGAAGATATGAAAGGGAGTTAACTCAGAGTATTGGATTTTAAGGCTAGTGGTTCCCCAGTAGTACCTTTTAATTGTCACTAGCATGAGCAGGTGAGATACAAATGGGAGGAATTCTAAGTCAAATTTACATAAGGGTGGCCAATTCAAGAGCCAGTGACCTTAATAAAACAGCAGGGGCGACTTCCAAGATGACTGCACACTGATTAACAGCTTAATTTCACCTCTGCCAGTATGAAAACAGAAACTCAGAAAAGAGAGCCAGTGAATTTGTCTTTTTGGGTAAATTTCAGTTACTGGCTATTAAGTGCACTGCCTGTGTGCAAGATATGCCTTCTAGTAATCTGGTTGAAAATAAGTCATATGTGCTCAGAAATGATTAAAATAAACAAAATCCTGAAAGAGGATATCAACTCAAATCACAAAAGGCTGGAAAAAATGGAAGAAGCTTTAAACAGATTTTCAAATAAGCTACTTTTTAAACTGCAAAAATCAGAGGTCAAAATGAAGAAAAGGCTGGCTAAGTACGAGACTGCTCAAGAAGAGATGTTTCAAAACATGGTAGAATTAGAAGATAGAGCACATAGGGAGTTCCTGCTATACATGAGAAACTGGAAGGAACAGACTATATTAATTTTATGAAAGCACAAGAAAGCAACTGGACTGGTATTCCGCAGCAGGAATTGTTAATTGACAGGACACATCGTGTGTATGCTCCAAACCTGGCCATGAGAAAGAAGCCAAGACCTCTAATAGTAAAAATGCAATCCTACCAGCAGAAAGAGTTGATTCTGACAAAACTGTGACAAAAGGACAAAGTACTAAAAGTCGGAGACAGTAGAGTGTGGAAAATGATTACTCACTGTACATCAGGCAGAAGAGGAGTACATTTATTCCAGCAATCAGGGAATGTCAAGAAGCAGGTATGATATTCAAGCTGCTATATCCAGCTATCTTCAAAATATTTTGCTCCTAGACAGCAAAATCATTTTTGATGCACACCATGCTAAGAAGGAAATACAAAGGTTTGTCCAACAAGAAGTGAACTATCAAACAGAAGGGGGCTCTGATAAGAAATCCATTTGATAATAAAGCTCATAGATAGACTATGCCAGTGAAACCTTTAACAATATTCCAAAGGAAAATGCTTGAGAGACAGAGGAAAAGATGTGAGTTGACTAGGAGAACCAGGAGTACGTTGGAAATGGACTGAAGACTGGAGTTGGGAGATGGAGATCAATAAGAAGAGAAACAGCAACTCAGAAATTAATGAATAAATGTGGGATTACAAAAAAATCAATCATATTTGTGAAATATGGCAGATCAAGAAAACCTGGAAAATTGGATTTTTTTTTTAATTTTGTTAAACTTGTAGGAGACTCCAACTATATGCCCTACATCATGTCATTATTGTTTGGAAGTACAACCCGGAGAGGGGAAGAGGAAGGAAAGAGGTAACTGCAAATAAAATCATTTTGTTCTTAACAGTATTTTTATAAAACATGACATATACTGCATGCTATATAGTAAAACATTTTCAGTTTTTTTCAATAAATATCTTTATTAAATTATCAAGTATGACATAGGCAATCTTACATTTATATAAATGAAAAACAAACACTGACACCACTTTGGTTGCAAGCATTATACATCACAGACACCATTGAAACAACTGTAGTTGCAAACATTATACATCACTTATAGTCTATCCAGTCATTGTCAGTGAAGCATTATATGGCTCATTCAAATCCTGCCTCTTAAACCTCATTCCTTCTCTGCATATATTGTTCCCACAATTCCCATTTTTTCCTGTGTAGTTTGCCCTGACCCCTCCAGGTTGGTGGCAACGCATGAAGCTTCGGAAACCATCCAGGTGCAACTAACAATAGGCAAAACTGCTCTACAAATTGTAGCATGCTACAGGCCACCCTCTCAAACTCAGGAACCCCACACAGCCTTCCTGAAGACACTGGAGGGTATAAATGTATCTCCAAACACCATCATATTGGGTGACTTCAACTACCCGAATATAGACTGGGAACATTACTCAAGCCCTAACTTTCTAGCCCAACGGTTCCTGGAGTTCATAAATTCAAATGCCATGGAACAGCTAGTCACTGTTCCCACGAGAGGAGAAAATATACTAGATCTCATTGTCACAAACATGGGGACAAAATGCTCCACACGGAAGTATATCCCTCATTGGTGAGATCTGATCATAAACTAATCTCACTGGAAATCCACATCCCGCCCCACCCCAAACAAAAAGACCATAGTGAAGAACTTCTCTAAAGCAAACTTCACACTACTCAAGACTGGTGTGGTATCCTTCAAGGCCCCTGAGTCAGAGGAAACCACAACCCAAGCTGCGGAAGCCCTTACAAATGCCTTCTATGAACACCTCCAGGACTGCATGGATCAGGCAATCCCAAATAAAACCAAGACTCTTTCCACAAAGGGCAAACGTCCAGTCTGGTGGACCCCAGCCATTAACAAATTTTACAATAAGAGGAGAAAGCTATTACATTATAGAACAAAATCCATAAAAGGGAAGTCACCCCTGATCATTATTAGTAAAAAAATACGAGCACTCATAAAATCAACTAAGGCCAATTTTGAGAGAAAAATTGCCATGGATTCAAAGGACAATCATAAGGCCTTTTTCAGCTATGTTAGGAACCTGGGTGGAAACTCACAGATATGCTCAGAATTAGTCCAAAATGATACAAAAATCACTGAACCCACAGACATTGCCAACATACTGGCAGACAGGTTCAGTGCAAACTTCACCCCCCTCTCCTCCCTAAAGGAGAGATAACTATCCCAGCCGAGTGTAGCCTCCCGGACATCTCAAATGCGCAGGTGAAAGCTGCTCTCTCTAAAGCTAAAAACACAGCATCAATGGGACCGGATGGTGTCCCCGGCTGTGTGCTACACGAGCTAAATGAGGAATTAAACCCGCACATAAGGCAGCTGTTTAATCTCAGCCTTACCACAGGATACGTGCCCAAGGAGTGGCGACGGCAACTGTGGTCCCACTCCACAAAGGTGGCACCTCTACGGACCCTGGTAATTACCGCCCATAAGCTTAACAAGTCTAGTCTGCAAAGCTATGGAGAGGATCATAATGGAGCTCATAAACAAAGATATAGGGGACTTGCAGACATTGGACCCGACCCAGTTTGGCTTTGTCAAGGGAAGATCATGCCTTTTGAACTTGGTCGACTTCTTGAAATAGTCACCAAGGCCATTGATGAGGAAAGGCAGTCCATACAGCCTACCTTGACCTTGCAAAGGCTTTCGACACAATACCCCACTCGGGTATTGTAGAAAAACTTACCAGCTTAAATGTAAACCCATATGTCACAAGATGGGTTGCAAACTGGCTTAAGGACAGAACCCACAGGGTTAGAGTTGCTGGCGCTGTGTCAGACTCCAAGCCGGTCACAAGTGGTGTCCCACAGGGCTCGGTCCTTGGCCCCTATTGTTTGGCATCTACTTCTCAGAAGTACAGGCCAACATGGGAGGACTTTGGCTGACAAAGTTTGCAGATGACTGCAAACTGGGCACCATAGTGGAAAGTGCATCGGACACTGATATCCTTCAGAAGGGACTCACGGAAACAGATAGCTGGTGCCAGAGCCATGGCCTGAAGTTAAACGCCAAAAATGTATAGTCATACCCTTCGGGAAAAACAATGTAACCCCAAGCTACCATATAGGTGGCAATCCACTAAGCACAGAAGAGGTTATCAGGGACCTGGGGACCCAGGTTGACAGTGGCCTTTCTTTGACACTCACATTGCTAAAGTGGTTAGAAAGACCTTCTACATTGCCCACCTGATCATGAAGGGATTCACATCCAGATCTAGTGAGGTCATTGTTCCCCTGTACTCTTCACTTATCAGACCAATGATCGAGTACAATGCCCCATTCGGGATGTATCTCACCCGACATCTGCAGCAATTGGAGAGACCCCAAAAGTTCCTCACCAAAAGGATAAAGGGACTCCAAAATCTGTCATATGCTGCCAGATTGAAGAAACTCCAGCTCTATTCAGTCGCATACCGTCTGCTCAGAGGTGACATGTGCCTGACATACAAGGCCATGTCCAACCCGGAATTAATGGACATGCTCCACCTCAAAAATCCAAATCCACCAAAACCACTAGAGCAAGCGACTTAAACCTTAGCACGGATATAAATAGGACGTGCTGGAGGGATAGATTTATCACTCAGAGACTCCCTATGCTGTGGAATAAAATCCCGGTCCATGTGAGGCAGAGCACCTCGCTGACTCTGTTCAAGAGAAATCTAGACCTGTGGATGGGAGATCGTAGGTTTACCCCGGGAATCATCTCTGGGTCACTGCTGGACAGAGGCACAACAAACTAATGGGCACAGTATTTTTTCATATAAGGGGTGGCGTAAGCCACAATAATTTGGGCTAGGCTTATAAATGCCTTAGGGCAGATAGCCTAGTATAAACCTATGAACCTATGAACCTTTTCTAAAGATTCCAATTCAAGTTGCTTTATCTCTGTTACTATATTCACTACTTCCAGTAACGTTGTTCTAGACTTGGATTTCCATTTTCTAGTAATTACTTTTTTTGGCAGTCACCATAATTAGACTCAGCAAGTCTTTACTATGTGTAGGCAATCCCGATTCTGTATCATAGCTCAAAGAAATCATCTCCCCAGTCAATCCAATCCACCCACCCAGCATCTCTGACAGGGCGGTCCACAAGGAATCCTTAAAGTCTGCCAGCTCATTACAATCCCAAAAAATATGTTCCCAGCCATCTCTTTCTTCCCTGTCATACCTCCAACATTTGCTATCCATCTGAGGAAAAATTGTTTTGGACTTTACTTGGAGTATAAAAATACCTATGTAAACACTTCCAGGCAAAAATCCTAAATCTTCTAGACTTTGTTGCATGTTTGGGAGATATACATATATCCCCCCATTGTCTCTTTGTGAATTGCTTATCCAGTCTTTCTTCCCAATCCTTTCTAAGCTCCTGTGATTGATTCTTGTAATTATCATGCAATATTTATATGCTCTACTAATTATTCCTTTTTTAATGACAACTTCTGTTCTAGATTCTATTAAAACCTCTACCAGTGCTGGCCTTTCATTTAGCATTTTCAGTTATTTTTGAGAGCAGTGGGGATAGTAAAGTAAACAGGTGCCATTTTTCCCCTTCCACTTTCTTTCTTCTTGTTTAGTTTTAAGAAATGTAGGCAGTGTAAAAAGAGAAGAAAGCCTAGACAAAAGCATGTCTAAAATAATAGGCTGTAATCTTAGGTTGTTGAGGTGCGGGACAGACTTTAAAAATGTATAGAGCATGATATAAGCAAAAGTGATATGTTTTCTATTACTTTTCCATAGATGAATGATTAGATTAAAGCCTTTGACTTGATCTAACAACAGGTTTAAAGTGAAAGCACTTTTTCTTTCTCCTATAACCCTCCGACCCATCTCAGCAGTGTGCAGGAGCTGAAATATTTATTTTTTACTTTTTGCTTGCTCTTACCCATTTAAGAAGGTAACCTTGCCTGGATTGTATTTACTATTGTCTAACTGACCAGGTACTCTTATCTTAATTACTGTATATTCAGTTTCAACTGATGTTTACTTCTTTGTAACCTCGGCTTGGCAGAGCTTCTTTCCTTAATGTGATTGCTCTTGGTCAATTACGTGTTGCAAAGTCAGCTTCTGATATTTGTACTGTAAATATACTACAAGCTTTAGTATTTGTTTTGTAAGTATTTTACACACTGCTGCCTACTGCACTGTGAGCTCAGCAGAGCTCTCTCCTTTATATGTTTAATCTTGACCTGCTACCGTACAACTGTTGCAAAAAAGCAACTACTGAATATACGTCTGGCAATTAATAAAACAATAAGCAGAGTGTTCATAATGCTGTAATTGATATCTTAACTGTTAATGTCTAACGGTCGCTGATATACATAACAGAAATGGTTGCAGGTCGCATGTAATCTGTATCTCAACTATCAACATGTATTTGTCTGCATAGCTACATCCTTACATTTCTGTAGATCAGTATAAGTAACTCCAGTGATTAGAATGTTGAATTAATGTATATATAATATTCCAACTTTCCTCTAACTCTGTGAAAGGATATACCCTTGCTTGTAATACAGCCTAAAACTGCTTCTCAGCTTTCCTAACCGCAATTGTGATAGGCAATCTGGAAGTTGACCAAGATGTTTGTCGTATTATTTGGAAGGTGTTGTTTACGACTGAACTTACTCTAAATTGCTGTCTCTCTTTATGTATTTGGTAACCCTCTACTGCTCTGCTATAAACCGTACTATATTCCTTTAACTCCTTTGTGCTGGAACTCAACAGTCTTATTCTTATAGTAAATTGTATTACTGATTTCCCTTTCATAACTCACCACTGCATCTCCCCTCCTTCTCTCTTTTTCTCTAGGTACCACTACCAAAGCCCACTTTTACTCAGACAACCACTGCCTTTACTGAACCTCTCCAACTCCTGGAACATGCACCTCCATTTTTACCCAGTGCTTAACGTAAAGAGAAAAACAAAAACATATCTTCAACTGTTGAGTCTATAGCTGTTATATGTGTCGGCTTTACTGGCTACCTGCATGCCACCGGGAAACCACAGATACTCTGTTTCCCCCTTAGTTACTCTTTCCTTTGCTTCTGTCTTTTGAACGTTTTTTTCTTACCTACTGAAAACTAATCTATTATCTATTTTCCATCCAGAGTAGCTACCATCCTGTCTGAGTGTCAAGTCAATACTCAGACATAGCTTCCTATCCTTTCCTGCCCACACCACCCTTGTCTTCCCAACTTGCACTACTCACTTCCACTGTCACTCTGCAGTGGCTCTTACCCACGTCTCATAGCCAAGTGATTGTTTTTTGGTGGCAACTGCCATTAGTGGTCCAGCCTGCTATGCTCGGGCTCACGCCACTCACCTACCCTACCCCCATTCCCATCCATCTCCACTTTCATTACATTTATATCTCGTACACCCTCAATCCTCCATTCCCATATCTCCAAATTATCCAATCCTATCTCTCCCCACCCACTCCCCTACTCATCCTCTCTCACATCTTCCCTTCTCTCACTAAATCCTTCCCATCTTCTACTTTCTGATTGGTTCCATTTATCTCCCCTAGCTGCAAACAATCCTAACTTCATTCCCTTACCCTCTCAGTAAAGTAACCACAAAATTCTTACATCCCGACTCTAATCACTTCTTTTTCCATACTGTTATACCACTCTTCCCCACACATTCAATATGCCCTCCCTCTGCATCTTTACAACCCTATTACTATACTTCTCTTACTTTGCTTCCTATCAGATCCATCTGAGCCACTTTCACACATCTCCAATCAGTACTTATGCCCTACCCCATAATAAACCCTCCCTCACCTGCCTTATCTCCCCCCTCTCTTTTTGATCCATCCTATACTCATTTTTATAAATGGAAAATATCCACTCTCACAGCTACATCCCACAAACCTAAGTACAAAACCTATAGTCTGTATTTCTACTGTACTAAACCAAAACCAGTCTCAAGTACCCCACTTCTAGATGGTGACATCCACCCTAATCCTGGCCCGTCCATTACAACTACAAATACCAACCCAGCCAAACAGATATCTATGTATGCAATTAATATACAGAGCTTACCTAACAAAGTCACAGAGCTACATTCCTGGATTTCCCAATATACCCCCTCACATCCTTGCCCTATCCAAAACCTGACTAAAACCACACATCTCTGACTCAGAAATACTACCTCCTCACTACAATATGTACTGTGTTGACAGAGCTGTCAAAAAAGGCGGTGGAGTTGCAGTAATGTACTCCAAGCACTTCAGCCTATCCCCCTTTCCCTTATCTCTAACTAACTTT